>NW_019154134.1:5953288-5969104 GCF_002288905.1 Enhydra lutris kenyoni
CCCTAGAGAGCAGAGAGCCCGATGCGGGGCTCGATCCCAGGACCCTGAGATCATGACCTGAGCCGAAGGCAGCGGCTTAACCCACTGAGCCACCCAGGCGCCCCTTCATTTACTTTTAATGATAATACATCAGCATAAAAATGTCACTTCATCAAATCTTGAAATCCTAGCTTATGCTAGACTTTGTATACACCCAGAGGATTATAGCTGATTATTCCTGCCCCATCTATAAATTAAAGACTCAATAAAATGACCACATCCTCAGTTCAAAGACTTCCAATTCACAGGCTTTATGCCTAGGATTGGCACTTAAATTTCAGAAGGGAAAATTACACATGTATTTTCTACAAGAAATTTTGGGAGGCCTGGGAAAAATAAACAAAACAAAAGGAAAATTGATTTTTTTCTTTTAAAAATGTAGCTTGAAACTGAAATCACAAAATAGAATACTGAGAAACAGAGCAGTAAGCCTTAACATCCACAGGCTCAGGCTGACATTGGCATGAAGGTCGGGTGTATGAACCTTGGCAGATGCATGTAGGAGGAAGAGGAGAGAGATGACTGTTCATAGGAGCTAAAACAAGGGCAGTCATGGTACACCCGAGAGGAGTGCTGCCATTATGAGACAGTGCAGCTGATCAAACTAGACACAGAAAGATAAAGCGGAAATACATACGAATCCATCCATCCAGACATGTATACATACATATATACATGCATGTATACGTATATACATGCATATACACACATAAATGGTGCCTGGGATTTTTGTAATCACAGACTAGTAGTAATACTAATAGTATGGAATATAAACTGTTACTAAATACACAATCTCATATTTTCCTTATGGGCCTGAGGCTTAGACAGGGATTATTAGTATTTTTACATGAAAAAAGGAAATGAAGCTCAGGAAGAGTAACTGGTTTATCTCAAGTTGCAGAGTTGGTCGTGTGTGAATTGGAATGTCGGTTGATATCTCTGGCCTTAGAGTCCAAGGCTCATGCTCATTCCACTCTCCATCCGGAGTCATGGAGTCTCAGATGTTTTCAGGAATCTCAATGTGATAATAGTCTAACCCAACTTCAATTTAAGGACTAATCCTGCATTTGATTAATTAGATGGTCACATCATCATTTTATACTTTAAAGAAAATAGAAATACAGTTACTGTAGCCAATGGGATATATCATTTTTTCACCATCCCCCTTACTGAACAATGTTCACAATACTAATAACAGTAATAGTTTAGTATCTTGCTTTCATTTTTCTCTAGCTCATAAATAATTGGGTTTTGTACCATGCTAATTAAATAAAATATAAAATAATAATAAGAGCAGCTTTGGGGCACCTTGGTGGCTCAGTTGGTTGAGTGTCTGACTCTTGATTTCAGCTCATGTCATGATCTTGGGGTCCTGGGATTGAACCCTACATTGGGCACCATGCTCAATGATGAGTCTGCTTGGGATTCCTTCTCTCGCCTAGCCCTCCCCCTGCTCTCTAAATAAATAAATAAGAGCTTCAGTTGCATAACTCCAGAGAGGAGGGACCAGCACACTGGATGCTGATGCCCAGCATTGACAGTGACTCACCATGTGACCCTGGGCAAGTCATTTATTCTTTCTCTGCATCAGTTGCATCATCTGTAATGTGAGGGAGTTCCAAGAGATGACCCTCGAGGCGTTTCCTACCCAAAGGTTCTATACCACTCTCAGGAGCTGAATGGAGGTGATTGTATCTCAAAGCAAGAGCACAGAATGAATGGCTTCTGGAGGTTTTTTCCTTTAGCTTGTGATTTTCCAGTAAAAAATAGCAAGGGTTAGATAGGAGTCTCCATATTCACTGATTCTTTTTTCAGTGGTGGTGATTGATCCTTCTTCTCTAGAGAAATGTCGAATGTTGATGTGGCTTAGCCAAAACCGGTTAGGGAAACCCAGGATACTCTAGGAGGAAAATTTATTTTTTCACAGTAAACTTTCAGTATCATTAACAAAATCTTTCCTTTCCTGATTGTTGTCCAGATTTACCTGAGATCTTACCTCACTATTACTTCAGTCCTTGTTTCTCTCCTACCATTAATTATATAATTTTATTCAAATCTACTGGGTCATACACTCTGGAACATTGGATGTTGCTATTTCATACACTGAATGGATTATTGTTCTACCATATAGGCAATTGTGGTACAAAGATGTGGTGAGTAAGGGTGAAGAGGTTGATAACATCTTAGCCTCAAGCAATCACACAGAACTGAACTTCTATCCACTTCAGTGTAAGGATGGATCAGACTCAGTGCATTTAATTTTCCGTATTCCTTGCCTAACTTAAATGTGTTTGAGGTGTACTTAATGTACAGTGTTTTGGTGTTTGAAACCTGAGTTTCATGGTTTTGCCCCTTGCTGACTATATTAAACCCAGACTAGTCAAATTATCTGTGCCTTAGCCACCCTCATCTTAAGAGTGGGGTTTAGGATCTGTGTACTGTCAATTTCACAGAGCTTTTGGGAGGATCAAATAGATGACGTGTCATGTAATTCCAAGCATAGCCTGGTTAACTTCAGTGGGATTTAATGACTGGGAGAGGCTGGAACTTGGAACTTCATCCACCCACTTGGATGGGACAGTGGCGGGCAGGGACTCAGCTGCAGCTGGTGCAGTTAGGAATTTTAGCCAGCCAATATAGTTCAGTTTTTCCAAGAGGGATAGAATAAGAGGCAGGTAGTGGTTAAGGTAGACTGTCTGGCTGACTAGTTAAAAACATGAATCTTCAAGTTTCCCAGAACTTATTTCACATTTTCTACTTATTAGGTGTGTAACTTGGATAAGTATTTAGTCTCTGTGGCCTCCGTTCACTTATCTGTAAAATGAAAATAATACTTTTCCTACAGCACTGTTGTGAGATGTGCATATAATGCACTTAGCCATCTCCCAGACACAGTAAATTGTATTGCTGTCATCACTAAGCTGTTAGCATGAAGGGAATTTAATGTTAAATTTTGGGGATGTGGTTTCTCATGGATGAATCCAAGCATTATGGGAGGAAGTGGAGAGGACATTACTTGGGCATCACGTCAAGTGACAGAGAACTCTATTAGCACATAGCTGTGTTCTACCTCATGTTCTGGGCTGTGGGTAGGTAGAGAAAATGCAATGCAAATCCCCAACTTTACAGGGGCTGGCAGTTTCTTTGGGTAAATTAGATCTGAGACCAAGTGGAAGTCAAGTGAGCTGCCCAGGCCCCTAAGGGTGTAGGAGAATGTTAAGAAGAATGCCTCAGGGGGAGTTCCCGAGAGTGCTAGGCTGGGGTGGATCCGAAGCAGGAGCCCAGAAGCCTCAGCAGCTAGTAGAAGAACATTGCAACCCAGAACTAGCTAGTGTCTGATAACAAGATTCGGAAGACCTTTTCAAAACTACGGAGTGCTAGACTTATGTAAGAGAGTATTAATAATAGCAGAAGGAATGTGGACTCAGTTTCTTTCCAGGAGAAAGAACATAGTAGGCAATGTTTAAAATAGGCCTGTGATGTCAGACAGACACCTGCAAGGAAGCACTTGCTGGAGAAAGGATTTACATGGGCAGCTAGCCAGCCTGGAAGGGAGTTCCTGAAGCAGCAAAGACAGGATTATGATGGGATACTCTTCCTTACTGTAGTTTCGGGGTCTCAGTCTGGTGAGAGATGCTTGGTGTTCATTTTTCTTCTGCTCTTTTAAAGGAAACATAGACTTTGACTCTGCAGTGAATGAAACTACATGGATAGACACTGGCAAACACATGTCCTAGTTTTCATACATCATACTGAGAATTTTAAATTTCATTAAGTACAATTCCTTTATTTGACAGATGAGGAAATTGTGATGCAGTCAAAGGAATTTTGGCCTCTTAGCTGTGTGACCTGTAAGCCACTTAATCTTCCTGAGCTATTTTCTCCTGACAGGAGAAAGAGACTCATGCCAGTATAGTGCAGTGTTTTTGTTTCAATAAAATGAGATAATTCACGTGAAACCACTTATAAACGGTAAAGTATAATTTGCAAGTAAATGGTTAATCAGTGGGTCAGTTTCTGAGACACCATAAATCTGGACTAGAAGATCAGTTTGTTTCCTACTTCTGGGAATATATTGACTGGTATTAGCTGTTTGCTTCCTAATTTAATGAAAGGTCTAAATCCTTGCTTTTTCCGTCCACTCCCTTAAGGGCTGTGTTTATCAAATGTCATATTATTGAGAATTACCTGCAAAACTTGTTAAGAAGCAGTTTTTGTAACCCTTTCCCTAGAGATTCTCAGTTGGTAGGGCAAGGTTAAGGGCCAGGATTCCAGTCCTGGGAGATATGGACCTCAAGTTACAGAAATATAAACTGAAATTTGTCCCTGGTGAATGAATTTGCTATGAAATGCTCGACTATACATGTTGCAACACAGGAGCCCAAAGCTGGGAATCTGGAGACCCAGACTTTATTCCTGGCTCAGGTACCAACCAGGACTTTGTACAAGGTAGGAATTCCATAAATATCTACCTTAATGAATGGATGAAATGACTTGTCCCATGACCTCAGATGTCTGCTACTTCCCCTCTGCAAGCATCTCTCTCCTCATCAGTAAAATGAAGGGGTTGAGCTAGATAATCTCTAATATCACGTCAAGCTTTGTGTGTCTTTGACCCTTCCAACTCTGAGGACTGCTGTGAAAACGAAGAATAGCTCCATAGAAAGCTATGCACGCATCTTGAGAACCCATACTTACTCTTTCCAGAAAATAAAGGTTTTCTGTAATATAATTTGTTAGGTTGGCATCCTGTTGAATTAATGCAATTTGTTAACGTGACTGATTTAATTTCAAAGAATGTCTTTAGCAAAAGGGATGTTATGTTTGTTGATTTCTTATGTTATTATACTTAAATTTTAGAAATTTGGAGATAATTCCTTTTAAAACTCCCATACTTTTCTCATGTTATCAGTAAATGAGTATGTTCTGTCCCTGGTTAGTCCATGTTGGTCCAGATCCTTCTATCTTTTACCATAGCCTCCAGGGGCTCCCCACTCCATTCTAACCTTTTGTTCTGTTTTCACCATTCTTTTCCCAAAACACCTCCCTCTTTTTTCATGGTATAAATCTTCAGTGGCTCTCTTATTAGGGTATTGGAATGACATTCAGAATGTCTCATTACCTCTCTAAATTTCCAGTGCATCCTCTTCTGTCATGACTCCTCTCTTTAGCCATCCTGGAAACTTGAACTTGTGATTGTCCATCATGCTTTAGTTTAAGCTGTTTTTTTCTGCCCTGAATGACCTTTCTTTGACTCCATTTGTTTTTCTCAAAATTTAAAACCTAGGTCAAATGTCATTTATACGTTATGGCCTTCCTTGGCTACCAGCCTGAATTAAGCTTCTCCTTCTGAACTTCCACAGTACTTTTAAAAGAATATGACTCCACCAGGTAGAAAAAGAGAGGGGTCATTTCAGGCAAAAGAAAGAGCAAGAACCAAAATATAAACTAAAAAATAATTATATGGTATAAATTTAAACATTACTACATATAAATAATAATAACAGCAATACTAATAGTATGTATGTAGCCCAAGCTTATCCAGAATAAAGAGAATATAATGAATACTCATCTTAAGAAGTAACATATTACCAAATATATTGAAGCTCCTAGATCTCATGGCCTTCTCTTCCTGCCAAAGATAACCACTGTCCTGAATGTGCTGTTTGTAATTCTTTTGCTTTTTTACATATACATATAAAAGTTTGTTCCTTGTATGATAACTAGGTAAGTTGTTTAGATATTTTTAGGTCTTGATGTGCATATAAAAGTTATTATACACTAGGGGCACCTGGGTGGCTCAGTGGGTTAAAGCCTCTGCCTTCGGCTCAGGTCATGATCTCAGGGTTCTGGGATCGAGCCCTGCATCAGGCTCTCTGCTTGGCAGGGAGCCTGCTTCCCCCTCTCTCTCTGTCTGCCTCTCTGTGTACTTGTAATCTCTCTCTGTCAAATAAATAAAATCTTTAAAAAAAAGTTATTATACACTATATTCTTGCCACTTGCATTTTTTCTTAATGTTTTATTTGTAAGGTCTTATCTATGTTGATATGTACAGTTCTATATATATCCCATGTTAATCGCTCTGCACTATTCTACCACGTGAATAAGTCTCAACTCATTTATGTAAAGCTCTTACTGATGAATATTCATATTTATTTTTTTCTCCCTTTTTTTGTGGGAAAAACTGATATTTGAATATTTTTGTACATGTCCCCTAGTGTAGAGGTGTGAGAATCTCTGACATGTTTATCTAAGGTTTGCATTGCTTGCTCAGGTGGTGGTACATAGATCTTCAACTTTTCAAGGCAGTGTTGTTTTCCAGAGTGTTTTGGAAATGTGTAATATTAACCATTGGTAATTAGTCATGATTAAACTTTTGTGTTTAAGACGACTATTAGGAAAAAAGCTGGAAAAGAAAGTTGGAATCAGACTGTGCAGTAAGCCAGGGGCCTGGGTGTTTCAAAGGAAACCATCACTTGTGAGACCCTATAAGATACTTAACTTCTCTGAATCTTAGTTTTCTTCTCAATAAAATGGGGGCAGTAGTGCCTTCCTCACAAGATTGTTGTGAAGACCTTAGCATGTGGTAACAAATCAATAAATTGTTAGATATTAGTATCAGAAATCACGGTGAACTGGGCATGATATAAATAGATTTATATTTTAGAACTTAATGGCACCTGGGCATAGAATGAATGTTTTCAGGAAGATAGGAAGCTATGGTGATCATCTAACTGGTAAAAAATCCTCATTAATCTTTTAAAATCTAATTCAGGGTTTTCAGCTTTGACACAATTGAAATTTTGAGCTGGCTAATCCTTTGTTTTGGGGGTACTATCCTGTGTATTACTGGATATCCCCGGTATCTGTCTACCCAGTGCCAATAGCAATCCCTCTCTCTCTCAATGTGACAATCAAAAATGTCTTCAGATATTGCCCAGTGTCCACTGGGGGACAAAAGTTCAACCACATGAGGACCTTTGCTCTAATTCCAATGTCAACTTATCCACTAAGCCTTCCCAGTCTCCTTTAGAAAGATGGAATTGTTCTCTTCCTACAAGTGTGTTTGTATGGCATCTGTTGCATGGTTTTGTCATTATTTATCTACTTCTGTACAAGGCCACATTCTTGTAAACCACATTGATCATCATTTGTAAGCCCTTAGAACTTACTAGGAACTAATGTAGATTTTTCAAATGTGAATTATCAAATGAATAATTCATCAATTATTACTGAGTATATTCCTTGTCCTAGAGACTGTATCAGGTGTTATGCTGAAGCTACAGTGTTAAACAAAATGGCATGGTTCCTGACCATGTCGAATTTATAATATAATGGAAGAGAAGGAATAGAAATGTAAACAGTAAATTAAGAAATAGTTACAGAGGTGATAAATGCCATGAAAGAAATCCAAATGTTGTTTTGACAAAAAAATAATTAGGGCCTTTATTTATTTTAGGGCCTTTAAGTTTTTCAGGGAAAACAGTGTTGTTTAATTTGACACACAAAAGTTGACGTAAGTAAGATGTGGAAAGAATTAGGTAGAAGAGCTTTCCAGGTAAAGAACTAACTCAAAAATGTTCAGTTAGGGGAGGTTATGATAGCTTAGAAACAGAGAGAAAGGTTGTACAATTAGAGCCCAGCCAACACAAGTGAGAGCAGCACAGGATGGAGATGAAGAGCTGACAAGGATGAGATCACTGTTGGCTGTAGCAAACAATTTGTGTTTAATTATAAATGTAACGGAAATCTGTTGGACAGTTGCTTAGGAAAGGAGACACATGACCTGGTTTCATGTAGGTCTTTGGCCTGAAGCAACCTATTTTACTTCTCTAAGCCTTGGACCTCACAGGGGTGTTGTGAAGATGAAGTGTTTGTGAAGCACTTCAACAGTGCCTGGCATGTATTCAATGTGTCTATATTATGATTATGATTATGGTTACCTTTTTAAAATGCAGTCTGGCCTTTAATATTTTTTTAATTTTTTTCAGTGTTCCAAGATTCATTGTTTATGCACCACACCCAGTGCTCCATGCAATACATGCCCTCCTTAATAACCACCACCAGCCTCACCCAACCCTCCATCCCCATCCCCTCCAAAACCCTCCATCTGTTTCTCAGAGTTCACAGTCTCTCATGGTTTGTCTCCCCCACCGATTTCCCCCAACTCACTTCTCTCCATTTCTCAATGTCCTCCGTGTTATTCCTTATGCTCCACAAGTAAGTGAAACCATATGATAATTGACTCTATTTATTTCAATCAACATAATCTCTTCCCAGTCCCATCCATGTTGACACAAAAGTTGGGTATTCATCCTTTCTGATGGAGGCATAATGCTCCATTGTATATATGGACCACATCTTCTTATCCATTTGTCTATTGAAGGGCATCTTCGTTTTTTCCACAGTTTGGTGACTGTGGCCATTGCTGCTATGAACATTGGGGTACAGATGGCCCTTCTTTTCACTACATCTGTATCTTTGGGGTAAATACCCAGTAGTGCAATTGCAGGGTCATAGGGAAGCTCTATTTTTAATTTCTTAAGGAATCTCCACACTGTTTTCCAAAGTGGCTGCACCAACTTGCATTCCCACCAACAGTGTAAGAGGGTTCCCCTTTCTCCACATCCTCTCCAACACTTGTTGCTTACTGTCTTGTTAATTTTGGCCATTCTAACTGGTGTAAGGTGGTATCTCAATGTGGTTTTGATTTGAATCTCCCTGATGCCGAGTGATGATGAACATTTTTTCATGTATCTATTAGGCATTTGTATGTCTTCTTTGGAGAAGTGTCTGTTCATATTTTCTGCCCATTTTGTGACATGATTATCTGTTTTGTGTGTGTTGAATTTGAGGAGTTCTTTATTGATCTTGGATATCAGCCCTTTGCCTGTAATATCATTTGCGAATATCTTCTCCCATTCCGTGGGTTGCCTTTTTGTTTTGTTGACTATTTCCTTTGCTGTTCAGAAGCTTTTGATCTTGATGAAGTCCCAAAAGTTCATTTTCACTTTTGTTTCCTTTGCCTTTGGGACATGTCTTGAAAGAAGTTGCTGTGGCTGATGTAGAAGAGGTGACTGCCTGTGTTCTCCTCTAGGATTTTGATAGATTCCTGCCTCACATTGAGGTCTTTAATCCATTTCGAGTTTATCTTTGTGTGTGGTGTAAGAGAATGGTCGAGTTTCATTCTTCTATACATAGCTGTCCAGTTTTCCCAGCACCATTTATTGAAGAGACTGTCTTTTTTCCACTGTATATTTTTTCCTGTTTTTTCGAAGATTAGTTGACCATATAGTTGCGGGTCCATATCTGGGCTTTCTATTCCGTTCCATTGGTCTGTGTGTCTGTTTTTGTGCCAGTACCATGCTGTCTTGATGATCACAGCATGTGACCAGTGAGAGAAGTGGGAAATCAAAGACAAATGCTTGGTTTTTAGCATCTCTGACTGGGTGAATGGTGGTGTAATTCACTGTAATAGGACAGACTGTGGGTGGAGGTCAGGTTTGGGTAAGGAAAGTCAGGAGTTCTACCTTGAATGAATAAAAGCAAGTGAGCAATCATGCAAGCATTAGTAATGAAGTTAAAAATACAGACAGATTTGGGATTTTATGGATAGACTCAATAAGATGTTGTAATCAGATGTAGCTAGATTAAAAAGACAGTTAAAGTGACTTCTGCATTATTAGCTGGGGAGGCAAAGCTCTAACTGTAGGGAACAAAAGAAAAAGAGACTTGGGCATGAGGAAGAAATAATGAGTTAGGTTTGGGATGTGTGAGTAATAATGGCTGATGGAGGGTTGGAAGTCAGGATGAAGGGGAATACTGAGATAGAGACAGTGGTTTGGGATTGACATCAGGTAGCTGAAACTTAATGGATCAGGAATTAAACTATGAGACATACCAGATGTGAGAGCTAGGCAGTAAAGGGAAGAAAAATAAAGAAATGAGATTGAGAAAGAATGTTCAGTATGGCAGGAGCATAGCTGAAGAGAGGGGCACTAAAATGAAAGGCAGAGGGTTCAGGGGGAAGTGCAGCAATCATGTCAAATGTTTTTAAAAAGATGTATTTATTATGAGAGAGAGAGAGAGGGCATGCATGAGCAAAGGGAGGGGCAGAGGGAGAAGGAAAGAGAATCCCAATCAGACTCCACACTGAGCACAGAGCCTGGCGCATAGGGCTCAAACCACAGCCCTGAGATCATAACCTGAGCTGAAATCAAGAGTTGGACACTTAACCAGCTGAGCCACCCAGGCACCCGCAGTCATGTCAAATTTTTATGGGAAATTAAATAAAACAAAAAAAGAATTTATTTTCAAATAGCTAATGCTCAACGTTTTTCAATACAATTGTAGGAAAGGGACTAAATTAGATTTGGTGAATGCTGAATGAATGAGAGGCAAGGAAATAGAAGTCATAAGTAGACCCTGACCTTTGGAGGACCTTGGGAAGACAAGAAGCAAGGGAAAACTGAGGGAGTAACTTACAGAGAAAGATAAAGCATGTTTGTGGGTTAAAGGAAGAGCATCCTGTTGTGGTGAGAGTATCAGAAGGAAATTTGATAAGGCAATGCACTGAAGATGTGGGAGAACTTGGAATACAGAGTAGAGGTGGGCGAGTAGCCTTGGAGAATTGTCATCATCCTTCTCCTAAGGCAAAATGGAAAACAGAAAGGCTGACTGAAACTGTAGATGTATTTCGAAGTAAAGAAAAGGAACAGTAATTGAAATTAATGGTCATTTCCATGACATTAAGGAGGGTGGTGTTCATTTTCATTCAACAAATACTCACCTTGCGTCTAATTTTTGTCAGGCACCTTGATGGGTACACAGTAAAGAATATACCATGCAGAGAGAATTGAGGCAGAAAGAAATTAAATAAATGACCTTGCTTCAAAGAAGTAGTAAGTGGAAGAATTGGAATTTAAAATTAGATGTGCCTAAATTTAGAGTCTCATTTCTTAAATATAATATCCCCACATGAAAATAGCTGTCCTTTACTGATTAGGTTTGGAATTTTGCTAAGAGAACTGGTAGAAGCTAAAGGTTATATGTTACTGAAGGTGAGGTAGTACCTGATATGTTCAGCATTGAATTTAGGTTGGAATAGAGAGTGAGCAAGCTAAGACAGGATATTCGTTAGCAATAATAGGAAGAAAAGAGGGAACTTTGGGTGCGATGAATGTGAGGAGGAAAACAAGTGAAGGTTAGAGAGTTGGAAAGACAGAACTATGTAATCTGATCAGAAAGATCACTTTAAATTTTGCCTCTTGGGGGTGGAGAATATCCATGTAATGATGAGGCTGGAGTGTGTTTATGTCATATAGGTTGTTATGGTAGAAAATCCCACAAGGAAAGCTTCTAGAAGTATTCAAAGAACATGTAAACTGGGAGATAAAACTGCAGGGCAGATAACCCCATGTATCGTAATAAAATCCAAAGGGTGTATCTGTATTTTATTTTATTTTTTTAAAGATTTTATTTATTTATTTGACAGAGACAGATACCACAAGTAGGCGGAGAGGCAGGCAGAGAGAGAGAGAGGAGGAAGCAGACTCCCCGCTGAGCAGAGAGCCTAATGCGGGGCTAGATCCCATGACCCTGGGATCATGACCTGAGCTGAAGGCAGAGGCTTTAACCCACTGAGCCACACAGGCACCCTTGTATCCGTATTTTATAGAGTTGTCAAGGATAGATAAAATTTTGTAGATTATTTTTTCTTTAAGGAGGCAAAATGTGTATGCATAGATTTTAGAATATTTCCCTCTTCCCAGGTATGGTTAAGCCATATGGCATGTAAAAGGTAAATTCTGAATTATTTGGAAAACTTGACCATATTGAGTAAGTAATTGTCCAAGGTATTGGCTTACTGATACCATGTTCTTTAAAATTATTTATACTACCTGTGTACTCGCTTAATGTTCTGGCCCCATTGTTTAACTGATTCTTCTGTCACACGTGGCCAAGTTGGCTATATGTCTGTCAAGTATAATGCCAGTATGCGCAAGGAGTCCTCAGAATCCTGAGAAATGTCTCTATTCTTTGGTACTTCAACTGAGCTGCCCTTCCACCATGTTGGGTAAGCTCTTCCCTTCTTCGGAGAACTACTCGGGAAATTCCCACTTGCATTCCACCTGAGGGTTCTGGCTGCTTCCCACCCACTCAGTATTTTTAATAGCTCTCAAAATAGCTTCTGTCATCTAGTTTTTCTGTCTTCCTCCTGATACAAGTGCAATTCCTCAAGTAATAAAAGCAATAATAAATACATATGGTACAGTTTTCAAAATGCTTCTATAGGCACATCTTTGTCTTCACTTCCAAGAATGTGAGAAAGCTCGAATTATCTTCACTTTACTGACTGTTGAGAGACGTCAAATGACTGCCCAAGGTTGTTTCCTCTAGTAAATAAAGATGACCAGTGTGAAAACCTAAGTCTTCTGAAGTTACCTCTCATCCCGAGAGCTTCATTCTTTTAAAGAAATATGAAGTTTAGAGTTTGAAGGAGAAGGTTTTAGGAATCATCACTTGGAACCTTCCACTTACTGCTGATATCCCACCCTCAGTATCCTTGCAGGGAGCTTTTGGCTCTTCTAGGCCCTTTACATTTTCATATGTAATATAAATTCAGCTACTTATTTTCTACAAATTGTCTTATTATAACTTTGAATGCTGTTGAGTTGACTTTGTTCATTAAATTTCAGAACATTTGAAATTTTTATAATTTTGAGTCTTTGTATCATGAATATGTTGTATTTCTCCATTTATTTCAGTGTTCTTTAATTTCTTTACAAGTATTGTTTCATAGTTTTCATAGAGCTTTTGCACATCTTTCATTGTGTTTATTCCTATAATTTTTGTTTCTGATGCTATTGTAAAAGACATCGTAATTTTTTATTTAAAAAAATTCTTTCTAAACAATTTTTAGATTTTTTTTTTATGTAAAGCATAGTTGATGTATATTAGTTTCAGGTGTACAGCATAGAGATCTGACAATTCTATGCATTACCCAAAGCTCACCTAGGGTAGTCACCATCTGTTACCATACAAAGTCATTACATTATTGATTATATTCTCTATGCTATACATTTCACCCATGTGATGTCTTTATTTTATAACTGGAAGCTTGTACCTCTTAATTCCCTTCAGTGATTTCTCCTATCCCCGTACCTCTCTTCCCTGTGACAACCACTAGCTTGTTCTCTGTATTTATGAGTCCATTTCTTTTTTGTTGTTGTTCATTTGTTCATTTTTTTAGATTCTACATATAAGTGAAATCATATGGTATTTATCTTTCTCTGACTTGTTTCACATAGCACAATATCTTCTAGGTCCATGTATGTTGTGGCAAAGGGCCAAATTTCATTCTTTTTTTATGGCTGAGTAATATTCCTCTGTGTGTGTGTGTGTGTGTGTGTGTGTGTGTGTGTGTGTTTCTTTTCTATCTATTCATCCACTTATGGACACTTATGTTGCTTCCATATCTTGACTATTGTAAATAATACTACAATAAACATAGGAGTGTATATGTCTTCTCAAATTAGTGTTTCTGTTTTATTAATAATTGAGAATTGATATTGATAATAATTAGATTTGGATCTACCATCTTACTGTATATTTTACAAGTTTTCCCTCCTGGTATTTGTTCCCTTTTTCTCATTTTCCTGCTGTTTTTGCATTGAGTATTTTTTTTTTAAAGATTTTATTTATTTCTTTGACAGAGAGAGATCACAAGTAGACAGAGAGGCAGGCAGAGAGAGAGAGAGAGAGAGGGAAGCAGGCTCCCTGCCGAGCAGAGAGCCCGATGCGGGACTCGATCCCAGGACCCTGAGATCATGACCTGAGCCAAAGGCAGCGGCTTAACCCACTGAGCCACCCAGGCGCCCCGAGTATTTTTTTTTAAAGATTTTTTTTACTTACTTATTTCACAGACAGAGATTACAGGTAGGCAGAGAGGCAGGCAGAGAGAGGAGGAAGCAGGCTCCCTGCTGAGCAGACAGCCCAGGACCCTGGGATCTTGACCTGAGCCGAAGGCAGAGGCTTTAATCCACTGAGCCACCCAGGCGCCCCAGCATGGAATATTTTTTATGATTCCAGTTTTGCTCCACCATTGTGTGTTAGTTATACCTTTTTAAAAAATTTTTAAAGTTTTACTCTAGTGTTTTCAATATACATTTTAAGCTTTTGCAGTCTATGACTAAATATTATGCCTACGATTCATCATGTAATAATCTTATAATAATATGTTTTCATTTCCTCTCTCCAGTTATTCATGCCATTATGGTCATGTTTAATTTCTTTATATATAATAAACCCACAAATATATTTAACTTTAGGGTATCACATCATTTATTTATTTTTATTTTTGTAGAGATTTAAAATTTTTTTTATGACTTTTTTTTAAATTTTTATTTACTTATTTATTTTATTTTATTTATTTTTTTTTTTAATTTTATTTTTCATAAACATATAATATCTTTTTATCCCCAGGGGTACAGGTCTGTGAATCGCCAGGTTTACACACTTCACAGCACTCACCATAGCACATACCCTCCCCAATGTCCATAATCCCACCCCCCCAACCCCCCTCCCCCCATTAACCCTCAGTTTGTTTTGTGAGATTAAGAGTCACTTATGGTTTGTCTCCCTCCCAATCCCATCTTGTTTCATTTACTCTTCTCCTACCCCCTTAACCCCCCATGTTGCATCTCCTCTCCCTCATATCAGGGAGATCATATGATGGTTGTCTTTCTCCGATTGACTTATTTCGCTAAGCATGATACCCTCTAGTTCCATCCACGTCGTCGCAAATGGCAAGATTTCATTTCTTTTGATGGCTGCATAGTATTCCATTGTGTATATATACCACATCTTCTTTATCCATTCGTCTGTTGATGGACATCTAGGTTCTTTCCATAGTTTGGCTATTGTAGACATTGCTGCTATAAACATTCGGGTGCACGTGCCCCTTCGGATCACTACGTTTGTATCTTTAGGGTAAATACCCAGCAGTGCAATTGCTGGGTCATAGGGTAGTTCTATTTTCAACATTTTGAGGAACCTCCATGCTGTTTTCCAGAGTGGTTGCACCACCTTGCATTCCCACCAACAGTGTAGGAGGGTTCCCCTTTCTCCGCATCCTCGCCAGCATCTGTCATTTCCCGACTTGTTAATTTTAGCCACTGGTGTGAGGTGGTATCTCATTGTGGTTTTGATTTGTATTTCCCTGATGCCGAGTGATGTGGAGCACTTTTTCATGTGTCTGTTGGCCATCTGGATGTCTTCTTTGCAGAAATGTCTGTTCATGTCCTCTGCCCATTTCTTGATTGGATTATTTGTTCTTTGGGTGTTGAGTTTGCTAAGTTCTTTATAGATTTTGGACACTAGCCCTTTATCCGATATGTCATTTGCAAATATCTTCTCCCATTCCGTCAGTTGTCTTTTGGTTTTGTTAACTGTTTCCTTTGCTGTGCAAAAGCTTTTGATCTTGATGAAATCCCAATAGTTCATTTTTGCCCTTGCTTCCCTTGCCTTTGGCGATGTTCCTAGGAAGATGTTGCTGCGGCTGAGGTCGAAGAGGTTGCTGCTGCCTGTGTTCTCCTCAAGGATTTTGATGGATTCCTTTCTCACATTGAGATCCTTCATCCATTTTCAGTCTATTTTCGTGTGTGGTGTAAGGAAATGATCCAATTTCATTTTTCTGCATGTGGCTGTCCAATTTTCCCAACACCATTTGTTGAAGAGGCTGTCTTTTTTCCATTGGACATTCTTTCCTGCTGTGTC
>NW_019154134.1:5969204-5984705 GCF_002288905.1 Enhydra lutris kenyoni
GTTGACTGTTTCCTTTGCTGTGCAAAAGCTTTTGATCTTGATAAAATCCCAATAGTTCATTTTTGCCCTTGCTTCCCTTGCCTTTGGCGATGTTCCTAGGAAGATGTTGCTGCGGCTGAGGTCGAAGAGGTTGCTGCCTGTGTTCTCCTCAAGGATTTTGATGGATTCCTTTCTCACATTGAGATCCTTCATCCATTTTGAGTCTATTTTCGTGTGTGGTGTAAGGAAATGATCCAATTTCATTTTTCTGCATGTGGCTGTCCAATTTTCCCAACACCATTTGTTGAAGAGGCTGTCTTTTTTCCATTGGATATTCTTTCCTGCTTTGTCGAAGATTAGTTGACCATAGAGTTGAGGGTCTATTTCTGGGCTCTCTATTCTGTTCCATTGATCTATGTGTCTGTTTTTGTGCCAGTACCATGCTGTCTTGATGATGACAGCTTTGTAATAGAGCTTGAAGTCCGGAATTGTGATGCCACCAACTTTGGCTTTCTTTTTCAATATTGCTTTGGCTATTCGAGGTCTTTTCTGGTTCCATATAAATTTTAGGATTATTTGTTCCATTTCTTTGAAAAAAATGGATGGTACTTTGATAGGAATTGCATTAAATGTGTAGATTGCTTTAGGTAGCATAGACATTTTCACAATATTTATTCTTCCAATCCAGGAGCATGGAACATTTTTCCATTTCTTTGTGTCTTCCTCAATTTCTTTCATGAGTACTTTATAGTTTTCTGTGTATAGATTCTTAGTCTCTTTGGTTAGATTTATTCCTAGGTATCTTATAGTTTTAGGTGCAATTGTAAATGGGATTGACTCCTTAATTTCTCTTTCTTCTGTCTTGTTGTTGGTGTAGAGAAATGCAACTGATTTCTGTGCATTGATTTTATATCCTGACACTTTACTGAATTCCTGTACAAGTTCTAGCAGTTTTGGAGTGGAGTCTTTTGGGTTTTCCACATATAGTATCATATCATCTGCGAAGAGTGATAGTTTGACTTCTTCTTTGCCGATTTGGATGCCTTTAATTTCCTTTTGTTGTCTGATTGCTGAGGCTAGGACTTCTAATACTATGTTGAATAGCAGTGGTGATAACGGACATCCCTGCCGTGTTCCTGACCTTAGCGGAAAAGCTTTCAGTTTTTCTCCATTGAGAATGATATTTGCGGTGGGTTTTTCATAGATGGCTTTGATAATATTGAGGTATGTGCCCTCTATCCCTACACTTTGAAGAGTTTTGATCAGGAAGGGATGCTGTACTTTGTCAAATGCTTTTTCAGCATCTATGGAGAGTATCATATGGTTCTTGTTCTTTCTTTTATTAATGTGTTGTATCACATTGATTGATTTGTGGATGTTGAACCAACCTTGCAGCCCTGGAATAAATCCCACTTGGTCGTGGTGAATAATCCTTTTAATGTACTGTTGAAACCTATTGGCTAGTATTTTGGCGAGAATTTTTGCATCTGTGTTCATCAAGGATATTGGTCTGTAGTTCTCTTTTTTGATGGGATCCTTGTCTGGTTTTGGGATCAAGGTGATGCTGGCCTCATAAAATGAGTTTGGAAGTTTTCCTTCCATTTCTATTTTTTGGAACAGTTTCAGGAGAATAGGAATTAGTTCTTCTTTAAATGTTTGGTAGAGTTCCCCCGGGAAGCCATCTGGCCCTGGGCTTTTGTTTGTTTGGAGATTTTTGATGACTGTTTCAATCTCCTTACTGGTTATGGGTCTGTTCAGGCTTTCTATTTCTTCTTGGTTCAGTTGTGGTAGTTTATATGTCTCTAGGAATGCATCCATTTCTTCCAGATGGTCAAATTTGTTGGCGTAGAGTTGCTCATAGTATGTTCTTATAATTGTCTGTATTTCTTTGGTGTTCGTTGTGATCTCTCCTCTTTCATTCATGATTTTATTTATTTGGGTCCTTTCTCTTTTCTTTTTGATAAGTCTGGCCAGGGGTTTATCGATCTTATTAATTCTTTCAAAGAACCAGCTCCTAGTTTCGTTGATTTGTTCTATTTTTTTTTTTTGTTTCTATTTCATTGATTTCTGCTCTGATCTTTATGATTTCTCTTCTCCTGCTGGGTTTAGGGTTTCTTTCTTGTTCTTTCTCTAGCTCTTTTAGGTGTAGGGTTAGGTTGTGTACCTGAGACCTTTCTTGTTTCCTGAGAAAGGCTTGTACCGCTATATATTTTCCTCTCAGGACTGCCTTTGCTGTGTCCCACAGATTTTGAACCGTTGTGTTTTCATTATCATTTGTTTCCATGAATTTTTTCAATTCTTCTTTAATTTCCTGGTTGACCCATTCATTCTTTAGAAGGATGCTGTTTAGTCTCCATGTAATTGGGTTCTTTCCAAATTTCCTCTTGTGATTGAGTTCTAGCTTCAGAGCATTGTGGTCTGAAAATATGCAGGGAATGATTCCAATCTTTTGATAACGGTTGAGACCTGATTTAGGACCGAGAATATGATCTATTCTGGAGAATGTTCCATGTGCACTAGAGAAGAATGTGTATTCTGTTGCTTTGGGATGAAATGTTCTGAATATATCTGTGATGTCCATCTGGTCCAGTGTGTCATTTAAGGCCTTGACTTCCTTGTTGATCTTTTGCTTGGATGATCTGTCCATTTCAGTGAGGGGAGTGTTAAAGTCCCCTACGATTATTGTATTATTGTCGATGTGTTTCTTTGATTTTGTTATTAATTGGTTTATATAGTTGGCTGCTCCCATGTTAGGGGCATAGATATTTAAAATTGTTAGATCTTCTTGTTGGACAGTTCCTTTGAGTATGATATAGTGTCCTTCCTCATCTCTTATTATAGTCTTTGGCTTAAAATCTAATTGATCTGATATAAGGATTGCCACCCCTGCTTTTTTCTGATGTCCATTAGCATGGTAAATTGTTTTCCACCCACTCACTTTAAATCTGGAGGTGTCTTCAAGTTTAAGATGAGTTTCTTGTAGGCAACATATAGATGGGTTTTGTTTTTTTATCCATTCTGATACCCTGTGTCTTTTGATTGGGGCATTTAGCCCATTAACATTCAGGGTAAGTATTGAGAGATATGAATTCAGTGCCATTGTATTGCCTGTAAGGTGACTGTTATTGTATATTGTCTCTGTTTCTTTCTGATCTACTACTTTTAGGGTCTCTCTTTGCTTAGAGGACCCCTTTCAATATTTCCTGTAGAGCTGGTTTGGTATTTGCAAATTCTTTCAGTTTTTGTTTGTCCTGGAAGCTTTTAATCTCTCCTTCTATTTTCAATGATAGCCTAGCTGGATATAGTATTCTTGGCTGCATGTTTTTCTTGTTTAGTACTCTGAATATATCATGCCAGCTCTTTCTGGCCTGCCAGGTCTCTGTGGATAAGTCTGCTGCCAATCTAATATTTTTACCATTGTAAGTTACAGACTTCTTTTCCCGGGCTGCTTTCAGGATCTTCTCTTTGTCACTAAGACTTGTAAATTTTACTATTAGGTGACGGGGTGTGGACCTATTCTTATTGATTTTGAGGGGGGTTCTCTGAATCTCCTGGATTTTGATGCTTGTTCCCTTTGCCATATTGGGGAAATTCTCTCCAATAATTCTCTCCAATATACCTTCTGCTCCCCTCTCTGTTTCCTCTTCTTCTGGAATCCCAATTATTCTAATGTTGTTTTGTCTTATGGTGTCACTTATCTCTCGAATTCTCCCCTCGTGGTCCAGTAGCTGTTTGTCCCTCTTTTGCTCAGCTTCTTTATTCTCTGTCATTTGGTCTTCTATATCGCTAATTCTTTCTTCTGCCTCATTTATCCTAGCAGTGAGAGCCTCCATTTTTGATTGCACCTCATTAATAGCTTTTTTGATTTCAACTTGGTTAGATTTTAGTTCTTTTATTTCTCCAGAAAGGGCTTTTATATCTCCCGAGAGGGTTTCTCTAATATCTTCCATGCCTTTTTCAAGCCCAGCTAGAACCTTGAGAATCGTCATTCTGAACTCTAGATCTGACATATTACCAATGTCTGTATTGATTAGGTCCCTAGCCTTTGGTACTGCCTCTTGTTCTTTTTTTTGTGGAGAATTTTTCCACCTTGTCATTTTGTCCAGATAAGAGCAGATGAAGGAGCAAGTAAAATACTAAAAGGGTGGCAACAACCCCAGGAAAATATGCTTTAGCCAAATCAGAAGAGATCCCAAATCATGATGGGGGAGAAAGGGATAAAAAGAGGTTCAGAAAGAAAAAAAAAAAAAAGAAAAAAAAAGAAACAATTAAAAAAAGAAAAGGAATAATGAAAAAATATAAAAAAGAAAAAAATATATATATTAGATAAACTAGTTAAAAAACGTTAAAAAAGAAAAGGGTAAAAGTTAAAAAAATTTAGCAGAAGAAGAAAAATAAATTGAAAAAAAAAAAAAGAAAAAAAATTAAATTAACTACAAGGCTAAAGAATCATGGGGAGAAAGCCATGAGTTCCGTGCTTTGCTTTCTCCTCCTTTGGAATTATGCTGCTCTCCTTGGTATTGAAACTGTACTCCTTGGTAGGTGAACTTGGTCCTGGCTGGGCTTCTTGTTGATCTTCTGGGGGAGGGGCCTGTTGTAGTGATTCTCAAGTGTCTTTGCCCCGGGCGGAGTTGCACCGCCCTTACCCGGGCCGGGCTGAGTAATCCGCTCGGGTTTGCTTTCGGGAGCTTTTGTTCCCTGAGCGCTTTCCGTAGAGTTCCGGAGGGCGGGAATGAAGATGGCGGCCTCCGGGTCTCCGGCCCGGAGGAGCCGAGAGCCCGGGGCCCCACTCCTCAGTGCGCCCTCAGAGAACAGCGCCGATTTACTCCCGTCACCCTGGCCTCTGGCCGCGCTCCGAGCTGACCGAGCCTGCGACCGGTTCAAGGTAACCCCGAGCTTAGAGCTTACTCCTCGGCTCTGTCTCTGTAGCCGGCTTCCCTGTTCTAATACCTGTAAGCTCTGCGACACTCAGACACCCCCGATCCTTCTGTGACCCTGCGGGACCTGAGGCCACGCTGACCCTGCGCGGGCTTCACCCCGGTTAAGCCTCTGGAGCGATGTCCCTCAGCGGAACAGACTTTTAAAAGTCCCGATTTTGTGCTCCATTGCTCCGCCGCTTGCCGGGAGCCGGCCCCTCCCCCCGCGGTCTATCTTCCCGTCGCTTTGGATTCACTTCTCCGCCTGTCCTACCTTTCAGAAAGTGGTTGATTTTCTGTTTCTAGAGTTGCTATTCTTCTTCTCTTCGATCTCCCGTTGGATTTGTAGGTGTTTGCAATCTTTAGATAAGCTATCTAGCTGATCTCCCACTACCTGAAGTAGTCTCAGCCTGCTACTTCTCCGCCATCTTGACTCCTCCCTCGAGATTTAAAAATTTTTTTTTGAGGATTTTATTCATTTGAAAGAGAGAGACTGCAGGAGCAGAGGGGAGGGACAGAAGGAGAGGGAGAAGCAGACTCCCCACTAAGCAGGGAGCCTCCTCAGGACTTGATCCCAGAACCCTGGGTCTATGACCTGAGCTGAAGGCAGATGCCCAACAGACTGAGCCACCCAGGTGCCCCAGGGCATCACATCTTTTACTAAAGTTACTAATTTTAAAAAATGTTTAAATTTGGGTTTGGGAGTTAGTAGAAGTGAAATCTTCTTTTTTTTTTTTAAGATTTTGTTTATTCATTCATGAGAGTCAGAGAGAGAGAGAGAGAGAGAGGCAGAGGGAGAAGCAGGCTCCCCACTGAGCAGGGAGCCCAATGTAGGGCTCGACCCCAGGACCCGGGAATCATGACCCAAGCTGAAGGCAGATGTCCAAACATCTGAGCCACCCAGGTGCCCCTGTAGAAGTGAAATCTCATCTCATTTATTTTTGTTCCAGATATCATGGACTAAGTTTGACATTTTTCCTCATCCTTTAAAAAGATAGGACTTTTCCCTTCTATTTTTGTTTTGTGAGACGTTAATATTCTAATCTAATGATAATTTAATGGTTAAATGATTTTAGAAAATGCTATATACCTAGGTTTTCTCTAGGCATTCCACATGTACATTAACACTTGAAAGAAGTCCTGCAGCTAAGCATAGCTATTTAATTTGTTTAAATCAAGATTGTCAAACCACATTTGACCCTAAAAAGCTTTTATCTACTTGGTCTTGTATGGAATATACTTTGAAGATCAATGCTTTAGAATATATAAAAGATTTTTAATTTTATTGTTCCTAAATTCAGAGGTTAAATTATTGATCATATTTCATTCAATCATCCTTTCACACTCCCCCCTTACAAATAAACTGAATGCCTACCATGTGTAATTTATACAAATAAGGGTGAAGTTGATCTTTAAATACAAATTATCTGCCTTCAAACTCAATACCCTTTCTTTTTGTTGTTGTTGTTTGTTTTTTAAATTTAATTTTTTTTCAGTGATCCATAATTAATTGTTTATGCACCACACCCAGTGCTCCTTGCAATATATGCCCTCCTTAATACCACCAGGTTCACCCAACCCCCCACCCCCTCCCCTCCAAAGCTCTCTGAAAAACAAAAGTTTGTTTTTCAGAGTCCACAGTCTCTCATGGTTTGGCTCCCCCTCCAGTTTCCCCCAACTCACTTCTTCTCTCCATCTCCCAGTGTCCTCCATGTTATTCCTTACGCTCCACAAGTAAGTGAAATCATATGATAATTGACTCTCTCTGCTTGACTTATTTCACTCAGCATAATCTTTTTCAGTCCCATCCATGTTGCTACAAAAGTTGGGCATTCATCCTTTCTGATAGGGGCATAACACTCCATTGTAGATATGGACCATATCTCAACAGGACAGTACACAACAAGTGTTGGAGAGGAAGTGGAGAAAGGGGAACCCTCTTACACTCTTGGTGGGAATGCAAGCTGGTGCAGCCACTTTGGAAAACAGTGTGGAGATTCCTTAAGAAATTAAAAATAGAGCTTCCCTATGACCCTGCAATTGCATTACTGGGTATTTACCCCAAAGATACAGATGTAGTGAAAAGA
This sequence comes from Enhydra lutris kenyoni, assembly GCF_002288905.1. NCBI lineage: Eukaryota > Metazoa > Chordata > Mammalia > Carnivora > Mustelidae > Enhydra > Enhydra lutris. Next base: position 5,976,187 of record NW_019154134.1, read on the forward strand.
AGGGCCATCTGTACCCCAGTGTTCATAGGAGCAATGGCCATAGTCACCAAACTGTGGAAAGAACCAAGATGCCCTTCAACGGACAAATGGATAAAGAAGATATGGTCAATACCTTTCTACTGCGCTTTCCCATAGTATGACAAGGGCCTCCATCAAAACTTCTTTACAATTCCAGGTATTTCCAAGCCATTATGGCATGAAAAGTAAAATCCAAAACTAGCTTTTTCATTATTCCATGATCTTGGGTATGTTTCTTTCTTGTTCTACAGAGCGGTTTTCCATATTTGCAATCCTAAATGTACTTCTCAACATACAACAAAATGGTCTCTGAATATTATTCAGTAAAAGATGAGATTCCCACAGTCCTCTTAGTATATAGGCAGTTATTTTCTTCTTTCATTTTCTTTTTAGATATAATTTTATACCTTAAAATTTGTAAGTCTTAAGTATACAGTTTGATGCATTTTTATGAATGTGTAGATCAGTATAGAAATTGCCTTAAAGGTTTCTTTGTTCCTCTTTGTGGCCAGTGCCCCCCCTCCCCATTCCCACCTCCTAGCCACAGAGGTTACAATTGTTTGAACTTCTGTCATCACAGAACGGTTTCATTTGCCTGGAACTTTACATAAAAGGAATTACATACTATGTAGTCTTTTTTTTTTTTTTTTTCCTAAACAGGCTTAACCCACTCTACTCTTCTTGTATAAAAACATTACATGGTCACCATGTGGTCTTTTGTATCTGGCTTCTTTCACTCCACATGTTTTTGAGATTCATCCAAGTTGTTACCTTGTGTTTTAATGTCAGTAGGGCTTCAGTCTCTTAATCAATGCAATGAAAGAGGTTGGGCTAGATGGGCTCAAAGGGCTTCTTGAGTTCTGACAGTAAGTGAGATGCTCTTTCCACTGTTAGGCAAGAATTAAAATGCAGGAATTCTGACCTGAATCAGTTGCCATGACACCATAACAACATTAGGAATGACACCTTTGAATGTGTAATCCAATGAGAGCTTTCATGTTGCATGTCTGGGCTGGGAACATTTTATGCACCTGTGTTATGTAAGGACAGAAACCATAGTCTATCTCAGGATGCCCTCACTGACTTCTGGGTCCTCCCCTATTCAGCATTTTTTCTGTGTGACTTACTAAGTTGAATTGCCCATATTACACTTTTAGAATTGTTGATAAACAGGCTTAGAATAAAACTCTAGTGAAAAGCTCCCTCCTAATTTCATTTAGAAATCCATATGTGTAGTGTTGAAGAGTATAAGGGGTGCCTGGGTGTCTCAGTTGGTTAAGCGTCCAACTCTTGGTTTCAGCTCGGGTCACAATCTCAGGGTCATGAGGTCAAGCCCCACACGGGACTCAGTGCTACAAGCCTGCTTGAGATTCTCTCCCTCTCCCTTCCTTGCTGTACCTCTCTCCTCTCTGCTGGTCCCCCTGCTCGCTCATGTGCTCTCTCGCTTGCTCGCTCACTCTCTCTCAAATAAATAAATAAATAAATAAATACAATCTTTTTAAAAAAAGAGTTTAAGAGTCATCCATGGTGTTAGGAAAATTCATATTCAAATTCCAAAACTTTATTTCTACCTGTGTGACCTTGGGCAAGACTTAAACTGTCTGAGTCTGTGTTTCCTTATCTGGAAATGGAGATAAGGCTAGCTCCCTTACAGGGTTGTTGTGAAGAGCTGAATAAGAGAACATAGGCAGAGTGTTCACCGTGCCTGGCACACAGGCAGAGCTGCATCTGGGATGGCTGTTAGCCTTGACGGACTGCAGGGTCACCTGCATCCACACTGTTTCACTGAACTTCCTTTGTACACCACTCCCGTTTGTTCACATTTGCTGGGACGAAGGTGAGTGTAAGTAGTGGGTAAGGAACAACCACAGAATTGTTCATCGATCCTATGAAGGGGAAAACGTCCAATAGAGAATGGATTGGGACAGGTAAATGAGTAGAGCGAGCACTGGTCTATGGGATGAGAAACGGGTTCTAACAACTTGTCTGGTCATAAAACATTTCACAGTCTTGACTAAAGCATTGAATATCGTTGGGGGTAGCAAAATAGTTGAATGGTTTAGTCTGTTTTTTTCATTCAAACCCTGTTCTGCCACTTATTTTCAAATTGCACAAACTCTTCAAAAGGAAATTTTTGTCATATGTGAAAGCGATATAATATAGAAGTTAAAAAAATGAGGCTGGACTCAGGCAAATTGGGTTTGAGTCCCAACGTTGTCATTAACAATAGCTGTACAAAATCATACCAGTTAGTTAATTTCTCTTCTCCTTGGCTTCCTGACCTATAAAATGTTAGTTGTCATGAAGATTGATTAACATAAGAAGAACACTTTTAACAGTGCCTGGTATGGAATAATCAGTCAACAAATGTTAGCTGTTGTTCCTGAAATGGGCCTGATGATACCCAGCCCTTCAGGTTATTGAGGGCATTTAAATGAGACACCAGAGATGAGATGACTGACACAGATACAAATGATACTTTGAGTCCTATTGCTATAAAAAAAAGTACAATGCATAAAAAGAGGTCTGGTAATGTGATCAAGGATGAGAATATTTAAGGAAAAATAAACATCATCAGCACCAAATTAATGGATTTACTATTTTTTAAAAAATGGGAGCATAAGAAAAAATGAATGGAAGAAATTGTGGTTTATGTGATCTATATAATGGAATGCTCTTCCTTTTGCTCTGAAATAGGGGAAACCAAGTGGAAATTCTCAAGTCACAAAATAAATAATAATAATAATGACAGTGATAATACCATTAACAATAATCATGAAATACATCCTCAAGGAGTAAAATCTGAGAAAGAGTTTTTTCTCAGGGAATGTCCTTGCTTTATGGAGCCTATATTCTAGTGGGAAAGACAAATAGTAAAGAAGTAAACAGATTAATAATAAGAGGATTCCAGTTAGTGATTATTCTACAAAGAAAATAAACTGTCATGAAAATGACCAGTATTGGGGATGCAGTAGATGGAGGGTCTGCTTAAATTTGGTTACAAAGAAAGGTCTGTCTGAAAAAATATATATTTAAGTTGACTCTCCTGTGGGAGTCAACCCCTCACAATTTTGGGGATGAGCTTTCTAGGCAGAAGGTTAAGCTCATATGAGATTCTAAGGTAGCAGTAAGCTTGCATGTTGGAGAAACAGGAAAAGGGCTGATGGTAATAGATTCTAATAAGTGAGAAGAAACAATAGTACAAGTTGACATTGGAAAGATTCATTAGCATTTTTTAGGTCAAAGTCTGTATCTAATTCCAATGTGAGGTCTGATGGAAAACAGAAGCTCTGAGAAGGTGGCTTAATTGATCTGATTTGTATTTTTAAAAGATATCTTAGACTACTGTGTGGAAAATTGACTAGCATGGGGGTCAAAATGGAGCAGCAGTCTTTATGAGAGATGGTTTGGGTCAGGCCACAATGTAGAGACAGGTATGCTATAGAAGAAAACTTGACTGGACTTAACTGGAAGATTAGGTGAAAAGGAGTCAGATAAGAATCATAGGTTTTTGGCTTAAGAAATACATTTACTGGGGCACCTGGGTGGCTCAGTGGGTTGAGCCTCTGCCTTCAGCTCAGGTCATGATCTCAGGGTCCTGGGATCGAGCCCTGTATCAGGCTCTCTGCTCAGCAGAGCCTGCTTCCTCCTCTCTCTCTGCCTGCCTCTCTGCCTGTTTGTGATCTCTGTCAAATAAATAAATAAAATCTTTAAAAAAAAAAAAGAAATACATTCACTGAGATAGGCTCAGGATAGGTAGGATAGGTAACAGAGTACAGTTACGGTTCAAAGGTCAATGAGCTCAAGCCTTAGTAGCTGAACTCTGTGGCTTATTTCACCATTTTCCTTTTGATGTACATTTAAGTTGTTATTTGTTGTATTTAGAGATATACAACTATCAAACTTATATGTTTAGGTTAGTGAATTTGATCTGTTGTGTCACTGGCATAAAGAAGTTAGATTACAGATCAAGATAATGCATTTAAAATCGTTGTGCGTTCTCTATATTGCTTTGCAGAATGGCTGTACGGGTTTCCACAAACTCTTCCGCTGTTGTCAATGTCTTTCTTTTTAAGCCTTGTGAATTGAAATTACCTCCTTTTTCAAGTCATTAAATAGTCAGGACCCTCTCTGTGGCCAGCTAATGCTAAATATTTTGGGAGGTTGCTGGTGAGAAGGTTATCAGAGAGAGCAAAGAATGAAATAATAATAACAACAAATACTTATCGAGAGCTTATGATTGCCAGGAATCATTCTAAGTACTTTATACATGTGCTAACTTATTTAATTTTAGTTATTTACTTAAGAGATAGCTGTTATTATTATCCAGAATTTCCATATGAGCAAACAGAGGCAAGGAGAGATAAAGTAACTTGTCCAAGCTTACACAGTTAGTGGCCAATGTAAATCCAGGCAATTTACTTCCAGAATCCATTCTTCTAATCATTACATTCTGTTTGGCATCTGTAAGACACCTGATTGGTGAATGTTTTATATATATAAAGACAACAACATGAGACAGAATCTGTGGCTCAAATGTCAGTCTGTATAGTAGTTAGGGAAAAATACGTGTGGGTTGAATAAGTCAATATTGATTTAGTTAAAACTCAGTTTAAAGTATTGAAAGAGAAAATTATTTTCTACTTTCTGCATCTCAGCTCAGTGACCAGAAAATCATCTTCCTCATTTATCACCACCACTGCCAACTACTGAGTGCCTACGATGTGCAAGGCCCTGAGTTATAAATAATATCCTTGCATTACCATCACCTTTTCATAGATGGAGCTAGATTAAGTGAAATCCATAAGATCCTAGAGGTATGAAGGGGTAGAGCCTGTATTCAATCTCAGTAACTGTAACTACCTTTAGAATTTTTAATCTTTCTACAGTGACAAATGGAGGGACAAGAAGATGTATTCAAAAGCTAGGTTGTCAAGGTCAAAGGATTCACACAGATTCCCATGTATTCCAACAGGTAAATGACACACAAATTATTTGGTCTTTGAAAAGCAAAGATGAATAGGAAGATCTTGATTCTGAGGCTGGGAGGAGTCCCTGGAAGGTTTTTGTGGATGAAATCATAAGGTAAGATTTAAAAGTTAAGACTTCTTTTTTTTAATTTTTTATTTTTTTAAAGATTTTGTTTATTTATTTGACAGACAGAGATCATAATTAGGCAGAGAGGCAGGCAGAGAGAGAGGAAGGGAAGGAGCTCCCTGATAATAGCCCGATGCGGGGCTCGATCCCAGGACCCTGAGATCATGACCTGAGCGGAAGGCAGAGGCTTTAACCCACTGAGCCACCCAGGTGCCCCAAGACTTTATTTTTTAGAGTAGTTTTAGGTTCACAGCAAAGTTAAGGGAAAGGTACAGAGATTTCTCATATACCCCCTGCCAACCTGCCTACACAGAGCTCCCCACCAGAGTGGAACATTTGTTACAGTTGATGAGCCCAAGATATCATCACTGAAAATCCATAGTTTACATTATGGTTCACTCTTTATATTGTTCATCCATGAGTTTTCAGAAATGTATGATGACATGTGTCCATCATTATGGGGTCATGCAAAGTATATTCACTGCCCTAAAAATCTTCTGTGTACTAATTATTCATCCCTAAACCCATTCCTAACTCCAGGCAACCACCAATTTTTTGACTGTATCCATACTTTAACCTTTTCCACAATTTCATACAATTGTAATCTGACAGTACCTACCCTTTTCAGACTGACTGATTTCATTTAATAATATGTGTTTAAAGTTCCTCAGTATCTATTCATAGCTTTTTCTTTTTAAAAGCTAATTTCTTTTTAGCCTGAATAATATTCTGTTTTCTGGGTATACCAGTTTATTTATCCATTCACCTACTGAAGGACATCTCGATGGTTTGCAAATTGTAGCAATTACGAATGAAGCTGCTATAAATATGCATGTGCATGTTTTTGTGTAAATGTAAGTTTTCAGCTCTGTTGGGTAAACACGAACGCATGGTATTGCTGGATTGTATGGTAAGAGTGTGTTTAGTTTTGTACTAAACTGCTAAACCATCTTCCAAAGTGGCTGTGACATTTTGCACTCCCACCAGCAATGAATGAGAGTTTTAATTGCTTATATCCTAGCCAGCATTTGGTGTTGTGTCAGTATTCTAGATTTTAGCCATACTAATTGTTACATTGTAGTATCTTTCATGTTTTAATTTACATTTCCCTGATGAAATATGATATGGAACATCTTTTCATATGTTTTTTATCTATAGGTGTCTGTCTTTGGCCCATTTTAAAATCAGATGGTTTCTTTTTCAAAAGATTTTATTTATTTATTTATTTGAGAGAGAGGGAGCGTGCTTGGGGGGAAGAGAGGAAGATGGGGAGAGAGAATCCCAAGCAGACTCTGCATTGAGCATAGAGCCTGACATGGGGCTTGATCTCGAGACCCTGAGATCATGACCTAAGCTGAAATCAAGAGGCAGATACCCAGCTGACTGAGCCACCCAGGTGCCCCTCCAGCATCATTTATTTAAAAGATTATCTTTGCTTCCTTGTGTGGCTATTGCTCCTTTGTCAAAGATCCATTCTCATATTTACGTCAGTCTATTTCTGGGCTTTCTATTCTGTTCCATAGATTTATTTGTCTGTTCTTTCACCAATACCACATTATCTTGATTATTGTAGCTTGATAGTAAGTGTTGAAGTCAGGTAGCATCACTCTTCCAACTTGTTTTTTTTGCTTTGCTTTACTCCTTCAACACTGAATTGGCAATTCTGCATCTTCTGCCTCTTCATATAAACTTTGAATCAGTTTGTTAATATTCACAAATAGCTTACTAGAATTTTTATTTTGATTGCATTGAATCTGTAGATCAGGTTGGAAAGAATTGACATCTTGATAATGCTGAGTCTTCCTATTCATGAACATGAGGTATCTCTTTATTTAGTTCTTTGCTTTCATTCACCATATTTTGTAATTTTCCTCATATAGGTCTCTAACATATTTTGTTATATTTAGACCTAATTATTCCATTTCTCTGTGTGTTAAGGTAAATCATGTTGTTTTTAATTTTAAATTCTATTTATTCATAGCTAATATAGAAAAGTGATTGACTTGTGCATATTAAGCTTGTATCCTACAACTCTGTCATAATCACTTATTAGTTCCAAGAGGGTTTTTTTGTTTATTGGTTTAGATTTTCTACATAGACAGTCATATCTGTGAAAAGACAATTATACGTTTTTCTTCCTAATCTATATATCTTAATATTTTGTGGAATGAATAGTAGTTACCATTTACTGAGTACCTGCTAAAGCCTAGAAATTTTTAGATATTATCAAATCAGTCCTCATGATAATTATAAAATAGTTTAATCTCAGCAAGACTCAGAAATTTCAATAATTTTTTGTTGCTTTCATGGCTGGTAATTATAGATTCAGGACCAAGAACCTGATTTAATTTCAAAGCCCTTGTTTTTCACTTGCCATTCTTCTCTGTCTTTAATTGATATAGGAACATAGATCAGTAGTAGAATGTATATCACTGTGCAAGATTTGAGACTGTAGGAGGCATCAAACTTAATTAAAGAGAAAAGGTTTTACAATGTCTGGGACCAATGTTAATGACGGAAATTATTTTGCATGAACCAGAAAACATGTAATTGTCAACACATTCAAGGTATTTAAAATTTTAAATCTGAGAGAACACAAAAATAAGTTTCCCTTGTCAGCATGTTTAGATACTCTATCAGGTATTGTGGTTATGAACCTGTGTAAGGCTCTGTTAACTATGTGTTTTCTCTGTTAACTACACCTATGAAAACGAAAACCAACTCATAATTTAATCACTAAAATTATGTGTCAAATGGGTGATCAAATCAATAGGCTAGAGGAGGTCAGTGGAGGGAGTGTTCCCAGGTGGACAGGAAGTCTCGTTGTAGCAATTGGAACTACCTCTATTTTAAGGTAGCTACTGGACTCCCTGATTGATCTTCTGCTCCCATGATAATATTGCATCATAAAAGTTGAGAGAAAAATGATAAATCAACTAATCCTACTCCCTCAGTTCACAGAAGTGGAAACTGAGACTCAGAGAGGGCAATTTTAATGAAATCTGGCTTTTCGGATGATGAAATTATCCTCAATTCTGAATTATCCTGGCTTTCAGATTAGCATGTCTTTCCTTTTCTGCAGGGTGTTTTTAAGTTGGGACACCACTGAAAGGATGAGTTTTCTCATATTTATGTCACTGTTTATATCCTGGCAATTTGATTTAAGTTGAGTTGTCTGCCTTAAATGCTTTGTAGAACAAGGTGGGATGGAAATAAATTAGCAAGTGAGCAGAAATAGACATGAATGTCCTGGATAAAAATGACACTCTTTATTTTTTTTTAAAGATTTTTATTTATTTATTTGACAGATAGAGATCACAAGTAGGCAGAGAGGCAGGCAGAGAGAGAGAGGAGGAAGCAGGCTCCCTGCTGAGCAGAGAGCCCGATGTGGGGCTCGATCCCAG
>NW_019154134.1:5984805-5987575 GCF_002288905.1 Enhydra lutris kenyoni
GTAGGGCTCGATCCCAGGACCCTGGGACCATGACCTGAGCCGAAGGCAGAGGCTTTAACCCACTGAGCCACCCAGGCGCCCCAAAAATGACATTCTTTAAATCTAAGGAAATCCTATATGATGAATCATACTTCATGCATTTCACATTATAATTTTACCTTGGAGAGTTTGATAGACATTAAACACAGTGTGATTTGATTCTTTTTTTTTTTAAGGTTTTATTTATTTATTTGACAGAGATCACAATTAGGCAGAGAGGCAGGCAGAGAGAGAGAGAGGAAGGGAAGCAGGCTCCCTGCTGAGCAGAGAGCCCGACACGGGGCTCGATCCCAGGACCCTGGGATCATGACCTGAGCCGAAGGCAGAGGCTTTAACCCACTGAGCCACCCAGGTGCCCCGTGTGAGTTGATTCTTAAAAAGACAATGGGTGGGATCAGGAATGAAGAAAAGAAGAGAAAAATAGTCTATTGGACATCTTGTATTTGCCAGTTGTAGAGCTAGATTTCATGTAATGTTAATCCTCACATTATTCTATGAGATCAATGTCATTATTGATATAGAATTCCCTATTAGTGAAGTGCAGAAGTTCATATACCTGGTCAGTGGAGGAGACAGGCATGTGTCCTTTCCTCTGCACTGGTTTGTTTTATATGGTCTCCAGATTGGCTGGGATCCTAGGTTTCTCTATCCGCAAAATAGAAATGGTGTTACATTTCTCATTTATCTCCCACATTGGAACAAAAATATGAAGATATGGGCTAAATATGTGGAAGTATTTTGAAAAATATCACATTATTATTTTCAGTAGAGGTGTGGGATAACAGCCCGTTGGAACTTTACATTTAGGAAGGCACCACAATAGCATGGGCTCTGTGGTCACACATTTCTAGGTTTGAAAGCAGTCTATGCCACTGTCTAATTTTATAGTTTAGGATAAGATTCTGAGCCTTGGTTTCTAATTTTAAAATGGAGATAATAATACCTCATAGATTTTTGAGAAACATTAAATTAGATGACAGGTGGAAAAAATTATATTAGTTAATTCTCTAAGTTCCAAGGAGAAGAGGTTTTACCTAAGCTACTTCTAGTAACACGAATGTATTGTGAGGATAACATATGACAATATGAAAGAAGGACCCAGAGGGAAAATGTGGCATATACATGCAATGGAATGATTTCATCAAGAAGGAAATCCTGTCACATTCTACGACATAGGTGAAACTTGGAAGACATTATGCTAAGTGAAACAAGACAGTCACAGAAAAATAAAATACTGCATCATTCCACTTACAGGAGGCATATAAGGTAGTCAGACTCACAGAAACAGCAAGTAGAATGATGGGTGCCAGAGACTGAGGGGTAGGGGAAACAGGGAGTTAGTTGTTCAGTGGATATAGAGTTTTAGTCATGCAAGATGAAAAAGTCCTAGAGATCTGCTATACAACATTGTGCTTATAGTTAACAATACTGGAGTCTTAAAAATGTCTTAAAAGGGTAAAACGTCATGTTATATAGTTTCTAGCACAATAAGAAAAGGAAAGAAGAAAGAAGGACCCTGGAAGGGCTGTGGTTCACAACCAAAATCAGTTCAAATAAAGGATCCTCTCCACCTTTGTCCACCTCTCTCCACATTAGTAGTCATGCCTCTCCATTCTGAAGAACACCCTAGAACTTCTTTTTCCTCAAAGAAATTGGTTGGGGCAATTTTTCGTAGACAGGTCTGACATCATGGAAGACAAAATTACTATTATTGTCATTATTTGAAACTAGAAGATTTTGGTCTATTCTCAGTATGGCATAAATGGATAATCTCTTTTCCAAGAGGAAAATGCAGTTTGTCCAAGGCTAAATGACTTATAATTAATAGCCAAGGTTGTAGTTTTGGTATATAGATTTCCACTTCAATGTTTCTCCTATACAAGCTATTATCATTGTGATATCAGCACTGGTTTATTTTTTTATTTTTTATTTCTTTTCAGTGTTCCAGAATTCATTGTTTATGCACCACACCCAGTGCTCCATGCAGTATGTGCCCTCCATAATACCCACCACTAGGCTCACCCAACCCACCACCCTCCTCCCCTCCGAAACCCTCAGTTTGTTTCTTAGAGTCCACAGTCTCTTATGGTTTGTCTCCCTCTCCGGCTTCCCCCAACTCACTTCTCCTCTCCACCTCCCAATGTCTTCCGTGTTATTCCTTATGCTCCACAAGTAAGTGAAACCATATGATAATTGACTCTCTCTGCTTGACTTATTTCACTCAGCATAATCTCTTCCAGTCCTGTCCATGTTGTTACAAAAGTTGGGTATTCATCCTTTCTGATGGAGACATAATACTCCATAGTATAGATGGACCATATCTTCTTTATCCATTCGTCCATTGAAGGGCATCTTGGTTCTTTCCATAGTTTGGTGACTGTGGCCATTGCTGCTATGAACATTGGGGTACAGATGGCTCTTCTTTCCACTACATCTGTATCTTTGGGGTAAATACTCAGTAGTGCAATTGCAGGGTCATGGGGAAGCTCTACTTTTAATTTCTTAAGGAATCTCCACACTGTTTTCCAAAGTGGCTGCACCAACTTGCATTCCCACCAACAGTGTAGGAGGGTTCCCCTTTCTCCACATCCTCTCCAACACTTGTTGCTTACTGTCTTGTTAATTTTGGCCATTCTAACTGGTGTAAGGTGGTATCTCAATGTGGTTTTGATTTGAATCTCCCTGATGGCCAAAATTAACAAGACAGTAAACAACGTGTGTTGGAGAGGAT